>NW_023604295.1:31239294-31255638 GCF_014898055.3 Talpa occidentalis
TTCAAAGAAGAGGTCTTTGCATGTAGCAGTGCTCGCATGCAGGCCAGCGTGGCTTTGGAGCTTTGTTGGTTTGAGTGAGGGATGGTGCCGTCTCCTGGGCTTAGTTCCGGTGGTTGTCTGCACGAACACCTTCTTCAGCTTCTAGGCCTGGTTAACTCCTATATATTCATCAGCCCTTGGTTTGATCTTATTTCTTAAAAAAAACTTTCCTTTACCCCAATTCTGCTCTCACAGGCTCTTTTATTCCAGACTCTTGAACTCATGCTTTATGTGACACTATAGGATGTGTAACACTGTAGAAAGTTGTTTTTGCCTCTCCCATTAGACTAAATTACTCAAGAGTAGGAGCTAATGTCTTCTTCCCCATTTTGCCCTTTTTTGGAATCCGGGCTCTAGCACAGCACCCAGCACTGTTTCTGGTCATTTCACTGCAGGCATCTTCATTGTCTTGCTGCAAATATTTTTACCACATAACTAATTGGTCAAAAGGCAATTTTACCATCAAGGGACATTCAAAAGGACATCTTGAAACATGAAATTAATAACAAAATACTGAAAATGTATTTAAAAGTTGCATAGATTCATGGCAATATTGTACAAAGAACTGACTTTCTTTTGTGGATTGTACCTAAGAACTTGTCTTCCAAGTCTTTTATTTGTTCATTCATTGTACTTCTCTCTTTTTCTTTTATTTTTTCAGTGATCAAATTTACTACAAATGTGATATCAGAGAGTGGAAAGCCAGATTGCATACTTCTTACTACACCCAAAAAAATTGATCAATTTGCAAAGAGTTAGTGTCTTGTTTTGTTATTAGAGAAATGAAACCAAACTGTCAACCAGTGTCAATTCTCTTCTCTTTTATGGCAAAGTTTCTGTATAACCAACTAGTTATGGGATGAGACTGCTTGCTGCAGAATGACATATGGCGAAACTATTTACAAAAAAATTACCTAGAACCTTGTATATGTAGTAGGCTCTCAAAAAGTCATGTTGGTAGAATTTATGGTTCTTTTATGATTCATTACAGCAATAAGGTGGTTGTTGTAGAGTGTGAATAGGGTGTTGGCTAGGAGAGGGGAGCCCCTTCTTCCTGCTTCCTCTACTTCCTGGGTTACAGGGAGTTGAACTTGGCCACCCTTGTTGGTTCATTTGAATTCCAAGACAATGACCCATCATTTTAGTAACTTCTACGGGGAGCAGCAAGGAAGAGGGTGAGCAGGGAAGTGGGCAATAGGGGAAGTCTTCACCCCCCCAACCCCCTACCCCCGCTCCATTATATTTACTTTATTTATTTATTTTTAAAGATTTATTTATTTGTGCATAGAAGAACTGGGGTACAGGCCAGAGGTGTGGGGGTGAGAGGATTTACCAGAGACAGAGTGGGGAACAGAACAGACAGACTGAATGAAATACACTGCTGAGGCGAGCAGCGGGCGAGGCAGGAGAGGTCTGCTGTGCTATGTGGGTGGCTCCCTGGCTGGCCAGGGATCGAACTCGTGCTGCAGAGGCTGTGGTTAGCTTCATAGGTTGTGTCTTAAACCCTTGCGCCTCCAGGGAGGACCCATTATATTTACTTTCAACTCACTTCTAATTTTACTTTGTCCCAGGACACAGATATATGCTCAATGAAATGGGTGATTTTCATCTTTGTACTTCAGCCTTTCCAAATCACACTGAGGACTGCACACTGAGTGCCACCTGAACCAGTGTGGAAAGAAGCAGCGAGGGGTGGGAGTCCTGTCACAGAGACACAAGAGAAGACAAAATAGGGGCTGCTGCTATTTTGGCCTGATTTCTCTTTTCTGCTTCATGTTCCTTTTGTGATTTTTTGTAAGCTAGAATGTATTTTTATTCCTAGAATGCTGTCTGACCAGTTGTTTGCCTTTCTTCTTCCTGATATTTGCTAATACTTACTCGCTTTGTTCCTCATAGCCAACCCTTGTTCCTTTCAGCATAAAAGAGAGACAATGCATGGAGACCTGAAAGGGGAATTTGACCTGAACCTTGCATTTCAGTTTCCAAAGAAGAACACTTCCCTTATTCTTCCTTTTGTAATTTCTATTTATCACAGTTTGTTTATTCTTAAATCTTGTAATGGTTACCAAGCACTAGAGCCCTTCCCAGGTTACAAAATGTTTTGTAGGTGGTTGGTAGCATGACATAGAACAGGGAAGAATTGATGCAACAGAAGGGTATGGCAAGATACTCAGAGTAGAGTAAGGGTGTCTCCATGTCCAAAATTAATAAGGATCTCTCATTGTGTTATAGGACAGGGAGGGGGCAGCCCAAACCCCGCAAACCTGCCTATTCTAAATGGGTTCTGCCATCCGCCGCATCAACACAAAACATATGAGACTTTAATGGGAAGGAACTTTAATAAAACTAGAAAACAATACAGGTAAGGCAAAGAGTCTAGTTTCTAAATGAAGCATCCAAATTTACCCATCCCCTCGTGGGTAAAAGTCCATCCAAATGGGATTGGCCCAGAGCAAGGCCCCAAAGCCTGCCACACGTCTAAGGCATCTTCCAGTGGGGACCCATAGAAAGGGTCAGAAACAACCAGACAAGCCCGGAAGGAAAAGAGCAAAATCAAGATAAAAGCTGCCATTGTCACCTCCCCATGGGTCTCACCCACATCTGTGTCACCCAGTCTATGACCAAAAGACAAGTGCAGTTTCTTTAGGTGTCTCTAGGCTCCATGCGCCTCCTCCAGGTCTCCTGGCTCCATCCTGCTTCCTTCCTCAGTCTCTTCTGCAGCTTCTCCTCTTCCTGCTCAGCTCCACCCTCCCTTGGGTGGGGCAGGGAACCTCCCCCTTTCCTGGGGACCACCCTGTTACAATTGGACTAGGTTGTGTGAATGCAGAAAAATCCTCCCACTGCAGCTCATTCTTCACCAGGTCTTTGCTGAGTATGGTCAGGGTGCAGTGTTGTTTGTCTTGAGCCTCAGGAAACTCATCACCTGAGTCTTGTCATATACTGTTTTATAAAAAGTGCCATAGGAGTTGGGGGTGGGGTGGGGGGGAGAGAGAGAGAGAGAGAGACTGACTTTGCAGATGAGGGAGCAAGTGGTGTTGAGAACTTTGGACACACCCCAAACCTAATTGCAATCCACCTTCTCCTCTTCACTAGCTGCGAGTTGTGATTTGGATTCTATTTCCATCTCCCAGGAGTCTGAGGTTCAGAATAAAGTATGTTTGGGGAATTATAGACCATTCAGTTTGATCAGAAAAAAGTGAGGCTCCTTTTTGAATAGTGGTGAGAAATAAGAGCTGGAAAGACAGTTGGGAGCAGACTGGGCAGAGCCTTGACCACTAAGTTAAGCAGTGTGGGCTCAGTGAGCAGGGAGAGGCCAGAGAGATTAATTCAGTGGTGGTGGGCGGGTGGATCAGAGGGAGTAGGATAAAGGGGGCAGGGAGACCCAGTAGGCAGGGAAACTAGTAGGGGCACTCCACTGTGAAGCAGGAGGGTGTGACCTGGGATGGTGCTGGGAGGACTGGGTAGAAAGGGGTGGAGAGAAAGGTGGGCCCTGGGAACTCATTGAACTGAGGTTTCATTTTGGTTTTGATTGTCTCGTTTTTGTTGTATTTTGGTACATATCCTGGTTCTCCCTTCCCCAATCATGCTAGGTCAAGGTTCTCAGTTCTAGCTGCACATTAGGATCACCTGGGAGTTTGAAAAAAAATCCTGATGATGCCCAGATTATAACTCAGACCAATGAAATCAAAATTTCTGGGGCTGAACCATGTTCTCAATAGTGCTGAAAGCTCTGGGTGACTGCGGTGTGAAGCCACATCTGGGAATGACTGCTAGGACCCTATAGGGAGAAGCTGTGGTGAAAGATTTGAGATGTGCGAGGGTGAGAATGTGGTGTCAGACTTAGTGTTGGCTAAAAATGAGGTGCTGGGGAATGCAGGGAAGTTGAAACACTGAGGGAGAGCTCTATCCAAATCTTTATTTTTGCCTTCACAGTTCAAGATTTCTTTTCTTTAAAAGTAACCTAAGCAAAAAAGTGAAATTCCTGAGTTCCCTTGAGTCTGGGAGATCTTTATGAATTATATGTAGTACACAAGGAGTGACTGAATTATAAATGTTCCACATGAATCTCACAGTATTAAAACACATGACGGTCATTACCGTATTACCATTCTGTTTCCAGTAACAACTGAGGGCCCACTTTAGCCTGTTAGGTGCCATCTGCTGTGCAAATTACACGACAAAGAATTTTCAGAATTCATTTTCGAGCAACAGAATAATCCTAAGGGTCAGTTTCTCAGAGGTATTACTTATGCAAGGTATTTGATTTAAAGCACGTCTCCCGTGGCTACAGATTGCAGCCACATGGTTTAAAAGGCACTAGGAAAACAATTTCAACCACAGAGCTGGCAAACTATTTTTAAATCACAGTTGTTTCCCCCAGATCATTATTTGTGTAACTAAGCGTGGATTTTTATTACTCTATTCCTGTAGTTTCTTTGTTTTTCTTCCAGTTCTGAGTTCCTTGTTAGAAAGGGGTTGGAAGAAAGAACTTTTATTAGGTGATAGGGCCTTCTCTGTAAGGAATCTGTTGAGAGATATATTTAAGTTAGAAGAATTTTCTTCCCATAAAGGATATGCTGTCTTACATTTCTCCTTTAGGAGGGGAGGGAAGAAGAACAGTGTTCCTCTTTGGCCTGTGAATTATAATGCGAACTTCTCCTTTGTATTGAAAGGCTGATGGGATTTGCACTACTCATCAGCTATAGAAGCCAGTCCCTTCAGAGAAGTGGGTTCAATATGGGCCTCTTACTAGAATGAAGGGGAAAGTCCCTGTGTCTGAGTGGCTTTGTACACCTTTAATGGGCAAAAGTGCTGCTTTAATGAGTAGTTAGAGTGATATGTGTTATTGACTGGCCATGGAGTTGCCCCCTAGAGTGAGGAAAATGGAATCTTCATTGGACTTGTATGGGCAGAAATCCAGAACAGGCCATGGTGTTGGCTGAGGCTTTGTCCACTGTGAACAGATCTGATTATGAGCCCTCAGGAAGAGGCCTTCAGCGCTAGTCCTTAGACACCAACTGAGGCGCAAGTTAGAGAGCGCCCCAGGCTAGCATGACACTAACATGTCAGTCTGCTCAAAGAAGTTGAGTGAACTGTAGTAGAGGGCAGAAAAAAATTAATATGCCAGATTCCTGTCCTTCTCTATGTGAGACCAAGGGGTCAGGCATTATTTCTTCCCAATAGAACGACCTAGTGTATCTGTAAGGCCTTTTCTTTTCTTTGTTTTTTTTTTTTTTTTTTTTTTTGAATTCTTTTTTTATTTTTTATTTATTTATTTATTTTTTATTTATAGAGGCATGTTTTATTTATTTATTTGTTTGCTTGTTTGTTCTGTTTACACATGCACTGGGTACAGTCAGAAGCGCGGGAGGGTGAGAGAATTCACCAGAGCCAGAGCAGGGAGCAGAGCAGGCAGAAGGACCGAAGATTTTAGATCACCTCTACTACACCTTGCTGTGGGGCAGCTATACTGTTGAGCTGGGATTCCCTGCCCCTTTTCTGAATGTTCAGTTTAGTTTTCCATAGACATTCAAATAAAACCTCTTGCTTGAATTTATGGGTGCGAATGGCCGTAAATATCTAGGATTTGGTCCAAGATAAAGAATTACAAAGATACCACACCCACAAAAGCAGCCTCCTCTTCTATTTATTATATGAATATATTACATTATATACATTCTATCATTTTATATTAGGATTGTTTTAGTGGTGAGATGGTTCAAAGAATTGAGATGAAATTGGTGAAGATATGTGGTGGATACTAACTTTGAAACACGAAATTTAGTTTTTAAAAATCAAGCTTTGGGTGGAGAGCCAGTCTCTACCAATCATCAGGTGATCAATAAATTTTCCTCAGACTGAGTCAGAGGAAGGGATGACTTTTTATTCATTGTTTTATTATGTTATGGTCTGTATTTATTTACTAATTATGACATGACTTTTAATATTTATTGTTTACTATTTTGAGGGATTTTGAGATGAAAAAGAAGGAGGTGTCAGAGTTCACAGTATCTTATTAAAGGACTTGAGGCACTAGCACAAATGCCTTTCTGACTGGTAATCTTTACAGCTTCACTGGATGATAAACATTGCATTAAATTTAGTAATCATGTGCATTCAGTAATATCAGCCTGAATATTCTAGGCTAAAAGCAATCAAACTTTTTTTTTTTTCAACATCAAAAAGTGAGTGTATTTAACTATACTCAGCTCATAACAGAGCAAACAGGGAGTAGAATAACAATTCATGCTATAGCATGTTCAACGAACTGATGACAGAGAAAGTTGGTTAAAGGAAGCAGAGGACTTGTTCATGTAAGAATTAGAACCCAGGGGCTCCATAATCATCTGGCATCCGCTCAATGTTGTATCTATGATTAGAAATGTACATGATAGGAACTCCAGGAATCTTCTGGATTCTTTGCTTAAGGTCCCTGTCAATGGTGGCCACAATGTAGCACTTATGCTGAGTTACTCTCTGTACTAAGCAGTCATCTGCATAGGTTCCTTTGTGTGTACATGGTAATCGTTCAAATCTTGGATCTTTGGCGATCCTGAGAGCCACTCGATACTTCTGTCCCAATTTCTCAATTTCAGCCATTACAGTCAGTTATACAAGGGATACACTTGGCATATAAACAGTCCATCATAGACTGCACTAAGTCCAATTTGGCTTTAATGGAAAAGTTGATAAAGTTGGTATCAACCAGGATGTGGTATGGTGGGCCCAGTTGTGTGTTATATTGGAAGAATAAGCAGGAAGGGTGTTGGGTGACTTCTCTTTCCTTGAGTGCACTGGGGTCTTTCATTTCTTTCTTTTTTGGCTTTGATCTATCCTTTTCTTTAAGCCTTTGATCTCTCAGACTAAGCATTCGCTTCATGGTCGCATACTTCCTTGTTTTCTTTTGCTTCCCCATGTTCACGCCGCACTCCTGTTTCTTCCAATCAAACTTTTTCTGTAAATACTAGAGTAAATCTTTTAGACTTTGCAGGGCCTGTGGTCTCATCTCAGCTACTGAACTTTTCAACTAGCTGAAAAGCAACCACAGACAATATGTACACAAATGAGTGTGGCTGTATTCCAATACGTCTTTATTTATGGAATGCAAGTAGAGTGGGTTTGGCACATGAGCTGTATGTAATTTGTGGGCCCTGGTTGACAGCAGTGATCCTCAGACACTAGCATGTACCAGAATCGTTTGGGGGATTTGTTAAACCACAGATTGCTGGGTCCTCACCAGAGTTTCTGATTCAGTAGGTTTGAGATTGGGCTGGATACATTCCCAGGAGATGCTGATGCTGTTGGTCTGAGGACCATACTTTGAGAACTGCTCACAAAAACAGAGATGAATATTAAGCCTAAGTAGAAAAAAGAATTAGTATAAATTCACAATTGGTGAAAGGCAGTGTACTGAAATACACTGCTGAGGGGAGCAGAAGGCAAGACAGGAGAGGTCTGCTGCACCATGTGGGTAGCTCCCTGGCTGGGGATGGAACTCCTGCTGCAGAGGCTGCGGATAGCTTCATAGGTTGTGTCTTAAGCCCTTGCGCCACCAGGGAGGCCCTAGTGCATAAGGCTTTCAATGGAAAGGAACTTTACTACAACCAGTGTGCAATACAGAAAAGGGGAAGACTATAGTTCCCCAAATCAAGCATCTGACGTTACCCATTTCCTCGTGGATAAATGTCCAGCCAAACAGGATTGGCCCAAAGGAAGGCCACTGAGGCCCAAAAGCTTGCCACAGTGTAGGGTATATTCTCACAGGGTCCCATGGGAAAGGGTCAGAAACAGCCAGATGTCTGGGAGGAAAAGAACAAAATCAAAATTAAGATAAAAACTGCCATTGTCAGTCTCCCCACGGGTCTCTCGCCCACATCTGTTTCAACCAGTCCAGGACCAAGAAGCAAGTGCAGTCTCTCTACATGTCTCTCTGCTCCATGTGCCTCCTCCAGATCCCCTGGCCCCATTCTTCTTCTCCAGTCTCCTCTCTGGCTTCTTCTCTTCCCTGCTCAGCTCCACCCTCCCTTGAGTGGGGCAGGGAACCTGGCACCTCCCCTTTCCCTGGAGACCACCCTGTTAGAGTTTCTTTGCCTTTATGCATATGAATGACTCAGTGCCTTTAGATCATGCAATGGGGGTCCCTGGGTACCCCACAGTTGCACACTAACAGATTTGGTTCCCTGAGAAGGAGAAAGCCACCTGTGGTTAATCAGCCCTTATGGGGAAGCTTCTCCCTAGCACTGAGTGCCATAGCATGAACGTGCTTTGCTTTTGTGCACGCAGATGTCCAGTTCCCTTTAGAGATTGCATCCCTTAATAGTTTGGGGTCCCTAGCAACCCCTGTTTGTATGCTAACAGTTAAAGAAAAAAGCTATTTGTGACAACAAGCTTAAGCTGTTCTTGGCTATACATAATTGGTTACTGATTCTCTAGAAAGGATGAAAAGGAACTGATGGATGAAAAGGGATCTGTCCTCCTGCTAACAGTTCATAATCATCAGTTCTCATACACTTGTTTGCTCATTGCTAAAATGATTGCTTTTGACCCATTCCTAAGGTCTTTGGACCAATTCAAACCAGACAGGTAAAGCAATTTCTCTGTAATGGCTCCCCAGCTCCATTTCTAAATAGCCTCACAGATGTCCCTTTTCACAGTCGCTTGTTCTGTTTTTTTTTTTTTCACCTCAATTTTTATTTCAGTGCTTTGGTTTTTTTTCATTTCAAAAGATTTGTGGTGGCCTTTCCATATTTATGAATGAAGAGTTGTATTTATTGTTAATATAATTTTCTGACTTGTGTTTCCTGTGCAGTTGCATAAATCTGTTTAACCAAAGTCTGTGTACTTAAATGGAAGGAGAGTTCAGTCAGCAGAGACTTGAAACAATGGGTGGGTCCTATAAACAAATTTCCCTTTATGTTGCTTGACTAGGGAATTATTTATCATAATAAAAAAGGACTTGCCTTGGCGGCAGAGTTCTGTTCTGTTTTAGTCAATTTTACTTCTAGAAAGACCTCCTCTATCTGGAAGCTTATTTTTTTTTAAACATTTATATATGCATACAAGAACTGGGGTACAGGCCAGAGGTATGGGGGATGAGAGGATTCACCAGAGACAGAGCGGGGAACAGAACAGGCAGATTGATAGAAATACACTGCTGAGGGGAGCAGTGGGCGAATCAGGAGAGGTCTGCTGCGCAATGTGGGTTACTCCCTGGTGGGGGATTGAACTCGTGCTACAGTGGCTGCGGATAGCTTCATAGGTTGTGTCTTAACCCCTTTTGCCACCAGGGAGGCCACCTGTAAGCTTATTAACTTGCACAACCTAGGGGACTCACTCCAGACTTCTGAGTCAGAATTGGTAGATTAACAAATCTGCGGGTGATTGATGTCCACATTAAATTTAAATGACTTTGTAATTAATTACTTCCCTTCCTGATCACTGTTCCCTTTTACTTCAAGACCCAGACTGTTGGAGTGCCAGCAAGAAACCCTCAAGCATTTTTTCTTTTATGTTCTTTTTTCAGCATTATTTAAAAGTTGAATTAATTCATATCCACAAAAAAAAAAAAAAAAGATCTGATTCTTGTTTGTGGTGGAGAAAATATTGGAGTAAGGCTGGAGGTGTGGGAAAGAATTCATGCTGGGCCAGGAGTGAGGACTTAGTTTTTAATCTTATTAATTGTGCCTTAACATTGTGTGGTGACATTACCTTTCTTTGCTCCCCCCCTCCCCAGAATCCTCTAGATTTTTTCATATTGAAATATTTAATGTATATTCTAGAAATGAGCATCATTTAAAGAAAGTTATGATGGAGTATTTTTTGTGGAGAGGTAGACTTCATAAGATGACCTACAGGCATTTTATGCAAAACTTTTTAAACAACTGCATTTTATTTTATCCCACTATTCATGGTAGAAAAACCTGGCTGTGTACTTCATATATTTATTTACTCATGTTAGATTTTTTTCAGGCTTACAGAGCCTTTAACACTGATCAGTAACATACTTGCTTCCCTACTCATTAATAAAAGAGAGGTGGTGGGATTGTTATAGGGCAGCCCCGATGTTGAACGGGTTGCCTAGCTGTGGGTCCTCACCCGCGCGCTTAAAAGGGACTTATTAATACTCCACTACAGGCACACACAAAAGGTTAATAAAAGGTTTATTTACAAGGGAAAAGGAAATCAGGAAATATACAACTCAGGGAGAAAATAGGGAAATAAAGTCTTTAATGCTTCCTACCCGATCCGACGACCTGGAAACCCAAAGTCACTCTCCGAGCTGGCCGGACGCTGCAAGCTGGTGGAGAACCAAAATGGGGGACCCCTCTAAAGCCCATGTGTCTGGCTTTATACCAACCTGGCTGCTTAACCCCACCCTCAGGACCCAGCCACCTTCCCTTTGGTGGTTATGGGATTTGGAGTTCCCATTGTCTTTGGCTTTGGCCTGGGGTGGGGGTGGAGTCCACAAAGCCTGTATGGAATTAGCTTTAGGACATCCTTTTCCCCCTAACAGGATGGAATTTGAAAGGTGGAAGGTAGATAGAAAGGAGTGTTTAAATTTAGGGACAGGGCCAGTCATTCTGTGCTCAGCCCGGCAGGGGATTGGCTAAACTTGTTAAACTTCAAGATTATCAGCAATGTAGTAGGCAAGCTGAAATGCATTTATTTGAGAAGAACAGAGAATTACAAGTCAGGCTACACAAATCTGGGTAGAAACCTATACGGAGGGACAAAAGTGTTTTGTTTTGTTTTTTCAAAGGGATAGAGGGGGATGAGGCAATGGAGGATGATGCCATGGATAAGATAATGGTCAGATGAAGGAATCACAAAGTAAAATGGTCAGGTGAAGGGGTCATGAAGTAAAAGTTCTTTCAAACAGGATATTCTTGTTGTCTTCCTGGAATGCGGGTGGCTCAGCTCAGTCCCGGGGGTCTGTTGTGTTATAAAGAGGACAATAAAGCAGTTTGTCTGCTTTGACCATCCTTGCCCCTTTTTAAAATGACTTCACTTATGTCATCTTTTCACATATATATTGTCTAGTAATTTTTTTTTCAATAGTGTTGCACTGAAATAAAAAAAAATAGTTGATAATATTTATCCACATATTTACTGTTTACAGTGCTCTTCAGCTCTTCTTACAGATTCAGATTATCATGTGAGATTATTTTGTTTGGGAGTGTTCATTTGCCTGTTACCAGAATAGGCAACCACACTTCATAGGGACATTTGCTTTGGTATTTTCTCATTACAGAAGATCTTAACTGGAATTTGTTTATCTAAAGTTCTGTCTTCAGAGTTCTTTAATGTCTTTAAGAACAATTATGAATTTTTCATTTAACCAGTTTCTTTCTTTTTTCTTTTGCATGGGAATAAAAGTTTTCCTAATCAACTGAACCTCATTATCCTTTATTTACCCTTTTCAGTCTATTTTTCTCATACTTTCCTGCTTCCAATTTTATTCAGGCTGGAGAACAACCTTTAACATTTCTTAAAGTGTATGTCTACAGACAGTAAATTCTCTGAGCTCTGGTTATCTGGAGATGTCCTTATTTTATCCTCATTTGCAATGGGTATGGAATTCTAATTTCTAATTAAAATTCTAATTTTTTTGCCAGTACTCCAAAGATGTCTTTCCATTGGATTATTGCTCTGTAGTTTCTGTTGAAAAATCAGTGATGGGCTTCCCTGGTGGTGCAAGGGGTTAAGACACAACCTATGAAGCTATCCGCAGCCAGGGAGCAACCCACATGGCACAGCAGACCTCTCCTGTCTTACCGACTGCTCCCCTCAGCAGTGTATTTCAGTCAATCTGCCTGTTCTGTTTCCCATTCTGTCTCTGATGAATCCTCTCACCCCCCCCCACACACCTCTGGCCTGTATCCCAGCTCTTGTATGCATAAATAAATAAATAAATAAATAAATAAATAAATAAATAAATAAATAAATAAATCTTTAACCAGTGATGACTTTGAATGCTTTTTCTGCAAGAATGTGTCTCTTGGGCCTCCCCGGTGCGCAGCGGTTGAGCGCTGGGTTGCGAAGCTGCCCGCGGCCTGCGGCGCCGGTTCGATCCCCGGCTGCTCCCCGGCCACCGAAGGAGGGTCCCACATGGTGCGCAGACCTCTCCTGCCGCCCGCTGCTCCCTCAGCAGTGTGCTTCGGTCCTTCTGCCTGCTCTGCTCCCCGCTCTGGCTCTGGTGAATCCTCTCACCCTCCCGCGCTTCTGACTGTACTCAGTGCATGTATAAACAAAACAAACAAACAAACAAATAAATAAATAAAACATGCCTCTATAAAAAAAAAAAAAAATTTAAAAAAAAAAAAAAAAAAAAAAAAAAGAAATGTGTCTCTTTTTCATTGGTTGCTATTCATATTTTCTCCTTATCTTTAATTTTCAGCCACTTGGCTCTGATACACCTAAGTGAAGTTTTCTTTGTATTTACCCTTCTTCATACTGGAATTGCTGCTTAAATCTGTGAGTTGATGTCTTTGATCAAATACGGAAATTTTTTTCACTATTTTAAAATGTTTCTGTAACATTCTTTTTCATGAGGTTTCTCTGGGACTTCTGTTCGTGTCAACTATCTCTGTCACATTGTGTTCATTTCATTTCCTCCTTTTTTGTGTTTTAGTTTGAATATTTTCAACTGATCTTTTTTCAGTTTCATAGCCTGTCTTCAATCTGCTGTTAATTTTTGATATTGCTGTTCTGTACTTCTTGAAGACCCATTTGATTCTTTATTATAGATTCTAATTCTCTTGAAATAAATAATATTTTAATCCATTTTTGACTTTCCCCCCATTTTTCTTTAACATATCAATAATAGTCATTTTGTGTTTTTGTCTACTAAAAATAGGAACACTTTTGAATTTATATCTATTGACTGTTTCTCTCTTGATTATGGTCACTTTATCCTGCTTCCTTGCATTTCTATTTATTTTATTTTTTATGCTGGATATTGTGGATTATATTTAAAAAGAGCATTGGGTTTTGATCTGGCAGGCAGTTAAATTACTGGTATTAACTTTGATCTTTTTGAAACTAGTTTTAGATTTTCTATGGCAAGTTCACTTATGTTTTGTCCTTACACGTGTGTTATGCTCCAACAACTCTTATGGTGTTTTATTTATCCTAGAGTATGACCTTTGTAGTTTTACCCGAGTGCCGATGGTTCTCATCAAATTCTATCTATTCTGGCTCAGCCCAAAGACAGATTGTCTCTTCCTAGAATTATGTAAGTTTCATAATTTCTCATCATCCCTCACTCACACAGTTTCTGTTCTCTGCCAGGCTCCTGGAATCTCATCTAAACTTGTGGGGCCTAGAAATTGGTCAAGCATTAGAGGAGAATTTCTTTGAAAATTTCTGGAGTTTACTCCTGAGGCTTCCTTGACAGTCACTCCTACTAAATACTGGTCACTTTTGAACCCATAATCTCCCATCTCTGCCTTTTCCACCCAGTGAAACCACCTGTCCTTGCACCATAGTCTGGAAAATGTCCCAGTGAGAGAACCTGTGTCAATATGGGGTTGTGATAATGGGTTGTCCCAGTGACGCTTATTTCAGATCAGCTACTTATGTTTTCTTGTAGATTTTGCTTAGATCTTGTGCTTTGTACACATGTCGATACTTTTTAGACTAAAATTTACCTTTTATTAGAGTTATTAGATATTAGAGAGTTATTGAATGTTTACTATTTGTCAGCTACTTTTCATGTACTTCATTTTTCTTAATCTCAATGACAAGCACATAGAATATAAAAATGGTACTAAGTTCCTAAGTGCTAGGCATTGTCTTGAACACTTTTACACTTTTAAAATTTATTTTTATTTATTTATTAAATTAATATTTTATTTTATATAATTCTTTCATCATTTTTCATTGTTGCGCAATGTATGCATTTTCATTTTGGTTATATTCCCCATACAATTGCACCCGTCCCTTATTTTGACCTTAGTCCTTCCTCTACCCTTCCCTCCCTGCCCCCACTTAGTGTGTCTCTGGTTTATAGTTGCTTGTTGATTTTGATTTTTACTTTGTATTACTTAGTCTTTTTCCTGGTCCATTATTTAGGTCTTCTAAATTCCTGCTATGAGTGAGACCATCCGGTATTTTCCTTTTTCTTTCTGACTTATTTCGCTGAGCATGATTCCTTCTAGCTCCATCCACCATGTTGCTGAAAACTGCATGTGTTTATCTTTTTTGATTGCTGAGTAATATTGCATTGTGTATATGTACCACATCTTCTTGATTGAGTCATCTATTTTTGGGCATTTGGGTTGTTTCCATAGCTTAGCTGTTGTAAATAGTGCTGGTATAAACACAGGGATGCAGGTGCCTTTGTCTTGAACACTTTATTCGTCTATACTATACTTACTCTTTAATTCTCACATCAACTTTGTAGATAGGTACTATTCTTGTTCCTACTTTACAGATGAGGAGTCTGAAAAACAGAGTACTTGATAGGATTAGAGACCCAAATTTTCTGATTTATTAAGGCTGCTAGACAGAGATGAAAAGAGGGTGTTGGTTCCTTTGACGAGGAAGTAAGACCCAATAAAACCTTGTGCAGGGTATTTACACAGCGAGCCTGGAGTGCCACAGGGACAGTGGGAATGTTCTGCAGAGTGAACTGCAGAGAACCCATGTGTCTCAGCTGGTCTCTGATACTCACTATCCTTTTTTTGCAGTGTGGAGGCTGCCAGCATCGGATTCATCATTGTTATCGACAGACGAAGGGACAAGTGGAGCTCCATAAAAGCATCCTTGACACGGATAGCTGTAAATATTTACTTTTGTGCTATTATTGTAAAAGTAATTTAAACTGGTTATTAAATTTGATGATCTCAAATCATGGGCTTAAAGCAATTATGTCAGTTTTGGGGAAGGTCTTTATAGCAGAGGCAATGCCATGTCTCTATTCCTTCTGCTTTCTGTCCATATTCCTTCTGATCACTTGCAGAGAATTCCTGAGCATATCAAAGATTTCCTAAGTCTCTCTACTACTTGGAATTCTCTCCTCTTGGGAGAGAGGCAGGTGCTGGAAGTTAATGCTCTCAAAGTGACCTGTAACAATTGAGTTATGGGAGTTGGTATATGAATATCACAATTTCTACACCCCTCAGTGGGACTATTCTAAGGTATGTCCCACACAGTATCTCAGAGGATCTTGGCCTTTCTTGTCCACAGCAGTCCCCTCTCATTGGGACATTGGCCATCACCCTCTCAGAACCCGACCCCCCTCCCTCAAGGTGTTTTCTGGGTTCACTTTCTCAATAAATTCTTTACACCCAATCCTTATCTTAGGTGTGCCTTGGGGGAGTGGAGTCACCCAATTTAAAACAGTCTTCATTCAACACTCAATTTATTATTTTATAATAATAAATTGGCAAACCAGATAAAATGATGTTAGTGGCTTGAATTCAGGTGTGTTGCATTTGGCATTAAACTATGTAGCCTTTTATGATTTTCCTTTTCCATCTTATTAGTTTGATCTCAATCTCCGTTTGTTGACTTTCAATAGTTAGATGTGTCCTTTCTGTGAAGGGGCCTCAGACCAGAGAACTCAGCCATGTGGGCAGGCAGAGACCCCTCAGGGCCACTTGCACTGGCCTTTTCACCAGTATCGTCTCCCTGGGACAGTTGGGACTGATTGCAAAAGGACGGGCTGTGGGAGGTGGTAATGTGTGTGAACAGGCTAGGAACAGAAAAGGAGACTTGCAGCCTGACTTCTGCCTAATTAGAAGCAGTCACACATACAGACCTGTACATATGCAGAGGCTCCCTCCGATCATTTTACAGCTTCATTCAGATACACAAATGGCGTCTCCACTCATTTATCCTGTCATGACATAACAAATGCAAGGCTCTTTTGTTCAAGAGCTTGCGTTTCAAAAATGAGGGAAGGGAAACTCCTTTCTTTTGTGCATGAATTTGTTTCATCCCTTTGGTTGGGTTTGGTTTGGTTATAGAATTTATTTTGGGGGTTACTATAATGATGTTGGGGTTTAGACCTTGACAATGCCCGTGACTATTCTAGAGGATGGCTTCTAAGTAAGAGTCTTGGTTTCCTATGGCCCATACGCAATCATCTAATACTTGAACTAATTTATCCAAGAATTACATCAGTTACTATGTACATAAAAAACTATACTGTACATCACTTTGTGCAGGGATTCCAAAACCTCACCATCAGTCAGAATGTCTTCAGGTGCTTGTTGAAGAAAATATACCAGAAATTCATTCCCATCTTAATGAATCAGAATATTCTAGGATAAAGACCAGACTTTTTCTGGGGTGGGGCCC
>NW_023604295.1:31255738-31285459 GCF_014898055.3 Talpa occidentalis
ATACAGTTACATTTAAATGAATGACAATAGTGGTGGTTTGATGATTTGTAATATCAATGCTAAGTAAGAGCTCTTATCATACAGGGAGAACTTAGCATTATTTAGAAACGAAAACACCCCAGGTCTTAGAATAACCAAGGAGTTTGGAAAAGGTGGGAAGAGTGAGAAGACAAAAACATTTTAAAGGTTTTATCCTATAGAGAGGAGGGAACACAAACAGAGCACATAGCTGGTATGAGGTACATTTGGTGTCATTATAAGAAAATATACTTTTTAATTAGAAAAACCTAGTAGTATTTTCAAATTAATAAAGTGGAAGGACAAAATTAATAAAAATGGGGAAAAGTCAGAAAAAAAGGAAAAAGACGAAAAACTAAAGTAAATATTAAACAATAAAATAAGATGGAAAGAATAAATCAAGTACATCAACTGTTACACTAAATGTTAAGGAGCTAATTTCCATATAGAGGTAGGAACTATCAGATTGGATTAAAAACCAAATCTAATATCTATGTAATGTTTTTATAGGAAGCATACCTAAAACAAAGTATACAGAAAGGTCAATGATTAAAGAAATACCAAGTCAAATGCAAACAAAAGGAAAACAGAAATGACAACATAGGTGATAGTGAAATTTCAAAGTATTAAATAGGACAGAGATAATTCATAATGACGAGATATCTTTTAAGGAGATAGTAGTCATAAAACTCAATGCTAAACATCACGATAGCAGTCAAATATTTGCGAGCTACAAGCAGAACCTGATTTTAAATTCAAAATTTGAATTTAAAAACTATCTACAAAGTAATGAAATCTGTAGTTTGATATGTTTAACCCATATCCAAGGAAAAAATCACAGTCTTAATTGCCTTCATTGTTAAAAGACTAAAATTAGGGAATTAAAAACTTTTAAAGAGGGGCTTCCCCTGGTGGCGCAGTGGTTGAGCGCTGGGTTGCGAGGCTGCCAGCAGCCTCTGCAGTGCCAGTTCGATCCCCAGCCACCGGCGAGGGTCCCACAAAAAAAAAAATAAATAAATAAAAACAACCTCAAAGAAATTACAAGTTAAATTACAAAATTAAAGAAATTACAAATTAGAGAACTACAAACAATCCTGTCAAAGAAATTAATAAAAGTCAAAATTAGTTAAATAATCAGTTGCTCACCTCAGCAGTGTACTTCAGTCCTTCTGCCTGTTCTGCTCCCTGCTCTGTCTCTGGTGAATTCTCTCACCCTCCTGTACCTTTGGCCTGTATATCCCATTGCTTGTATAAATAAATAAATCTTAAAAAAAATGGAAAGAATCAATAAATCTCCAATCTAATTTTTATTGTGGTAAAATATGCATTATATACTATTTATCACATTAATCATTCACAAGTGCATAATTCAGGGACATTAAATACAATCACAATGTTATATAACCATCACCACTTCTAAACCCAAAGTTTTTCATCATCCCTAAAACAATTCATACCCATTTAAACAATAACTCTCCCTCCCTCCTTTCCCCATAACCTCTATTTTACTTTTTGTCTCTACAAATTTGCCTATTCCATGTACTCAAAAAAGTGGAATCATTCAATATTTGTCCTCTTGCATCTGTTTTTTCCACCAAGCATAATGTTTTCAAGGTACATTCATGTTTTAGCACATGTAAATTAGCATATATAAATTTTGAGCACAGATAAATTTCACTTTTTTACTGTATAATACTCCATTTTTTTGTATATACTACATTTTGTTTATCTACTCATCTGTTGATTGACACTTGGGTTGTTTTTGCTTTAAGGTACAATGAAAATTTCTGCTATGAACATTGGTGTACAAATATCCATTTGAGTGCCCACTTTCTATTCTTTTGAATATACAAAGGAATCGCAGGGTCAAGTAGCAGCTCTATGCCAAATCTAATTTTTCTAAGATCAATGGATTGTTCATGGGCACCATTGGGGTCACAGAAGTGAGAGCTCATATGAACAATATTGGAAGTTAGATAAGCCATAAAATACAGACACAAAGAAAGAAAAGTAATTTAACTCTATGGCAACCAAGCTGAAAATCTAGAGAAGATTGTTGAATTTCTGCGAAAACACAAGTTGACACCAAAAGAAACAGAAATTTAAAATAGAACAGTTAACACCGTAGAGGCTGGAAACTATATTAATTGCTCTAAGTAACACAGGAATAGAACACTTTTATGATTTAAAGAATTTGTATTAAATATGATTTTTTTAATTTACCAAAAATCAATTGCTAATTTCTCATGAAAACAGTGAAACCCTCAAGCTATTTCCATTTAAAAAAGGGAAGCTCCTCATGACCATTAGTATTCAACATTGCAGTATTAAATGCTCTATTGCATTGTATAAGCAAAATGAATGTATTAGAATAAATTCCAACAAGTTATCTCTACCTCCAGATGCCACGATGGTATACCAAGAAGAACCCAAAAGGCTGTAGTAAACCATCCTATTGGAGAAGGGAAAAAAGCAAATAAACAAGATATTTACATATTTTAATAAAATATGTAGGGAAAAAATGGAGCAATGAATGATAAAGAGTAAATAGGCAAAAGGCCCTACTCTAGTAAGCTGACCGAGAAGACTTTTCTTGTAGGGAGCTGCTAAGTCTACCCCTGAGAAACGCCCTGGAAGAGAGAGCTCAGGATGGCCGGTGTGAACGCTGCTTGAATTTTCTTGGTTTCTTCTTTTTTAAAGCTCTAATGATTTGGAAGTTTCAGATCCCACTTCTAGTCTTCTGGTCTAGTAATAACACAGGTTCCCAAACTCATTTTATTTTATTTTGTTAAACTTAAATTTTTTATTTTTTTTTAAACAATATTTTCTTCCCCCCACGCCCTCAGGTCCAAGACTCATTTTAAATCATACCCCTCTATTGGTCTTTGTCCTCTGTCCTTTTTCCCTTCTTTAATTTCCTCTTAAATCTTCGTTATTGCCTCAAATCCCTTTTAGAAATAATGCGTTTCCTCACGAATTCGTATGTGTGGGTGAAGCGGTGGGAGGCGGCCTCCCTGCCTTTTGGGGGCGCTCATTGGCGGCCAGCTCCCCCCTCACTCCCACCAACCCGAGTCGCCCGACCCACGTCCTAGGGATACGCTGCGCCCCGCTCCTCGGGGGCGAGGAGCTATCGCTCCATCCGAGCATTTGGGGTGTCAGTGTCCGCGGCAGTCGGAGCCGCAGCACCCCTGGAAACTCAGGGTTCTCCCGCTAGAGGGCACTGGCGCGCTGCCCAGGGGAGCCTGCCCGGCGCGACCGCCTTCGCGCTCCTTGGGGTCTAACTGGGTTGCTCCGCGCAGACCCACTGCCCAGCCAGGGCGAGGGCAGGGGCGGAGCCGCGGGGCGCCTCTCAGGCACAGGCACCCGTCTGGAAATGTGCGTGTCGGGAGGCGGCGGGTCTGCGGGGCCAGAGGCCTTCCAGAAGCACGTGTGGGGATCTAGCCCAGACCACCAGGCTGACCTGCTAGTTTGAGACCAACATGCCCCTCCTCAGCCTTCAAGACCTCCTCCCAGTGCTGCCACCAAGCCTGAATCCCCACTTTTAGAATCGCTCCATTTATTTTTTTTAAGATTTATTTATTTATGCACAAAAGAACTGGGGTACAGGCCAGAGGTATGGGGGGGGGTGAAAGGATTCAGCAGAGACAGAGTGGGGAACAGAACAGGCAGATTGACTGAAATACACTGCTGAGGGGAGCAGTGGGCAAGGCAGGAGAGGTCTGCTGCGCCATTTGGGTGGCCTCCCTGGCCGGGGATTGAACTCATGCTGCAGTGGCTGCTGATAGCTTCATAGGTTGTGTCTTAACCCCTTGCGCCACCAGGGAGGCCCCTAGAATCACTCCATTTATTATGGAGGTGTAGTCAAATGCTGTTACTCAAGGACAGCTCATTAACCCTTTGGGACGTGGTGACACATTAGCACAGATTAGTTTTGTGCTTAGAGGAGGTTGGGGTGGGGAGAGCTTTGGGCTGTAGTCATTGGGGATAGTGTTGTTATTCCCTTAAGGACTACAATAATAGCCATTGTTGTGTTTTTTCTCTTGTTCCTTGCTGGGTACTGGGAGTCTTGCCAATCATCTTTTAATACAACAGCATTTTGAGATTACTTGGTTAAGGCTAAGGCTGCTGGGTTTCTACTCTGTAAAGTGACTGTTTTTGTAATTAATAAGTATTTGGGGGACGAACTTTGAGTCTGTGAAATACTTTTTCTCCCCAATTCTCATTTCCTTGGCCTGCCTTGGGGACCTCTACAAGCTGTCACTGGTGGTTGTGGCACTTGGCTGTTTTCCTTTCACCCCAAACCTGCCATCTGCCTAAGGGGGTCAGTGTATTAGCACCTCCCTCCCCCTCAACTCCCATTCTCTGCTCAATGCCTTTCACCCTGCATTTGGCATTGATACTCTCAAGAGTTGGTGACTCCTAGCCTCCAAGGGCCCTCTGTAAGCCTTTCTCTTTCATCTGTCTCTCTCCTTTGCTCCCCCTCACCCATGGTGGAATCTTCCTCAGTGGCTGCTTCTCTGTTGAAGCCCCACATCCTTCAAATTTGACAAATAATATCTTTTGGCTTTTCCTTGACAATAACCAAGCCTTGAGCCTAAAACTACTTCAACATCCTAATCTTTTCTCTATATTCTACAAACATCTCCACCTCTACAGTCATCCTCTCCATCTATCCCATGTCAGACAAAGTGGAAAGGCCTTTTCAAGGCCAGCGGGTAGGCTGCGAAAGGACCTGGTAGCGTAGAAAGAATACAGTTGTGGAGGAAGTCATCAATTTGGATACTAGTGCCAACAATTATTAGCTATGCAATCAAGCTTTTTCCTCTTAAACTTTCTGTCCATCAGCTAACATATCAGTGATATTTAAATAAAAATAGTGATTAATGAGATTTTAAGAATTAACATCAATGTGTGACAAGTTCCTGAAACAGACTGACATGTAATGCTCAATAAATGGTATCTATTATAATTACTCATAATCTGAGTCCCTGTTCCCTAAATGCTTCTTCATGCCTTACCTCCTCTCTCTCCTTTGTTTTCATCCTCTCATTCCCAATTGGTTTCTTCTCTCAGCTTTAAACAAGGTCAGATCTCCCGCATCTTCAAAAACAAACAACCCCTAAAAATAAATAAATAAAAACTCTGTAGAGAAATTCACCAACTCCCTGAAGGTCATTCACAGCCTTTTATTAGAGATTCATCTAGTAATTCAAGTATCTGTGATCCCGGTGGGTCTGTTTCTGTACTTGGCTTTTGTTGATTTTGACAAATGTTTATCTTGTGTTCTTTGTGTACTATGATCTTTCTGGATATTTTATTTGAAATGACTATTTTGAAAATTAATTTGAAACCTAGGATCTTCTTCCTGAGAGGATCTTCCTTCCCGCCCACCAACACCCAAGGGCATTCAGTCCAGGAACATATTGGAGATGACCAGAATCAGTCCTCACCACATCTTCAGTTGGAGCCCTTTGGGATTCAGAGCAGAAAGTGGACATATACTAGATTTCCACTTTGGTGGGCAATGAATGCCAACTCTTCCCTCTAACTACATTCTAGATTCTGAGGATTGACAGAAAACCATCTCAGGGTTAAAATGTCAGTGAAGTGAGAGGGCAGTGACTGGTGTGTATCCTCGGGACACTGTAGGTGCATTATCACCCCTCCCACTCACTCAAGAAGCCTGGCCTATCAGCTGCCTTCTCCCAGTGGGTTGACACATCTCAGAGAAGGAGCAAAAGTGCATGTTTAGGTTCTTACCCCATCCATGTTCTATTAATTCCTTTTTGTTATTGTTGTTGTTAGGGCTTTAATGTTATTAAGAAGATGGTTTGATGCCTTCTCCAACCTCTGCAGTTTCTCCACAGGGAAGTGGCTTATCCCTTAGTCTACATAGCTGGAGGCAGATTCCAGGGAATCACTAATGCCCCTGGTATCACTTCTTTCCTTTTATTCATCCAAGGTTGAGTTTTACAAGGGGAGTAGGAGGGCCTTAGAACAGAAAGCAATTACAACTAGCCACTACAGATGGCCTGTCCCAGGTCTCTGGGTCCACTAGGGGGCTCCACTCCCAGCCAGGAGGCCATCTTCTTCCTGTCTGCCTGATCATCCTCACCTTCCATGGAGATACGTTGGTGTCATTGGTGTGAGTGTTGGCCTTCCCATGTGGGTCTGATCCCAAGGTCCATGTAAGTGGCTCTTCCATGAGATGAGTGTACATCTCTGATGAGTCACTTAGGAAAGAGGTCTGGTCTTAAGCAGGTAATATTAATTTGAACATGATACCTTCTCCATGCATCCTGCACAATTCCCCTAAGAGGGACAGGGTCTCTCCCTACCTTGTCTCCTATGGCCCTTTCTCAGAACTTGTCAACAAATCCACATCACACTCTATTTTATATAATCAAGATCTATGGGCAGCTCTGCCTGCCTGAGACGATGGGGGTGGTACTTTTTTTTTTTCCACAAAACTTTTCCCATTGCAAAACTGTAGTGGCAGCTCTCCTGCCCACCTGTGACTATCTAGGTGCCTCATTTTTTCTTTCTCCTTTCCTATAATAAGCCTGTCCTTGCAAAATAAAAGAAAAAAAGATTTTATGATCACGACATGTCTTCCTTTTTTTTTAAATGCAACATACAAACTTGAATAAACAAAAGTAACAGGCAAAGTCACACAGGCATTTATATTAAGAAAAATATCTGGGGCCTCCCCGGTGGTGCAGCGGTTGAGCACTGGGTTGCGAAGCTGCGCACAGCCTCTGCAGTGTCGGTTCGATCCTCGGCCACTGGGTGAGGGTCCCACATGGTGCGCAGAACTCTCCTGCTACCTGCTGCTCCCCTCAGCAGTGTACTTCGTGAGTTTGCCTGTTCTGTTTTCCATTCTGGCTCTGGTGAATTCTCTCACCCTCCCGCGCTTCTGACTGTATCCAGTGCTTGTATAAATAAATAAATAAATAAATAAATAAATAAATAAATAAATAAATAAAACTTAAAACAATATATATCTGACTACAAGAAATTTTGTCTTAAACATCTTACAGTAACTTACTCACAGTTGCATATGACTGAGTCCTGTTGCTCTGAAGAACACAGTTCATTATACTACCTTATAGACACATATGCAATAAATTTTTTTTTTAATTATTTATTTATTTATACACGCACTGGGTACAGTCAGAAGGGCGGAGGTGAGAGAATTCACCAGAGCCAGAGCAGGGAGCAGAGCAGGCAGAAGGACTGAAGTTCACTGCTGAGGGGAGCAGCGGGCGGCAGGAGAGGTCTGCGCGCCATGTGGGACCCTCCTCCGGTGGCCGGGGAGCAGCCGGGGATCGAACTGGCGCTGCAGAGGCTGCGGGCAGCTTTGCAACCCAGCGCTCAACCGCTGCGCCACCGGGGAGGCCCCATATGCAATAAATTTTAAAAAGACTTAGTTGAGGATCCCAGATATACTTCATTTTTGTTGATCTTTGGGAGGAGATTGTCTGGGGAGAATGTGTGGTTCTGGCTCATTGGACATCAAGTGTCCTCTGCTTCTCTTCAGACATCACATGGGTTTTGGGCACTTGTTTGGAAAGTCCTCTGGGTAACATGACATGCCAGCACTCGTAGTGCTTATCAAAGTACTTGTCCAGGTGATAAATTTTTTTGAAGGAGCTACAGGGGAGTGAAGAGCAGGCACCAAGGGCCCCAAGACCATGTAAGTCCAAGGCAGCCACTAGAATCGTGTCTTCCTTTTTGTGCAGTGGCCCTTTGTTTCATTTTGTTTACCTCTGTTAAGCAGCACAAATTATTCCTTTTGCTCAGTCCAGGCCATATTGTTATCCTTGATCTGTACATTGTCCTTTAGTCATTTGATTAACTTATTCTTTTTTAACTTTTTTTAACCTTTTATAGCCTATTCCTGCCTCTCATTTCTTCTCTCCTCAGATCATGATTTTACTGTTAATGGGCGTCTTTATTTGAATGTGTTCCTGCCAAATGGGTATTGTTGATTTATATGCAAATATTTTTCAAGTGAAAGGTATTATGTAATATACGTATCCTGTTTCCTCTGTTTTTACCTTCCAACCACTGCAGTGTGACATCAAACACCAGCCGTCTAACCTCTGCCTCACGCCCTTCATGAGACCTGCACCACTCTCTCTGCAATGGACACTCAGGTTGCCTTTAACTGCCGGTCACTGCCGAAACCTGCCACTAACCTCTTCACACGGGTTCCCTTTTGGAGTTCAATAAGGATCCACGGGGGTACATCCAGGATCAGGATTCCTAGGTCTTAGGGTGTGCATAGGACTCAGTTTGACCAAGTAGAGACCCCCAGAATCTAGCACCAGATTCCCTTCCAGAAAGGCTGTATCTGTCTACATTTCCAGCAATGATACACCACTGACTTCTATGTCACCAAATCCCTGCCAATTTATTATTATTGGTTTTCTAATGGTTTCCAGTTTGATAGGTGCCAAATGGCTATCTCAGGGAGGTTTGAATTGCTTTTCTGTGACTATCAGCTGATTTTGAGCATCTTATCACATCTTTTTTAGCTTCTTGGGATTTCTCATCTGGCATTTGCCTATCCTGGTTCTTCACCCATTTTTCTATTAAAGATGCTATTTTCTCCCCTTATTGATCAGCAGAATTTGTTTGTAAAGCCTGGCATGATTTTAATACCTTATCAGTTTTAGACCTTACAAATATCCTCTCCCTTTCCACCATTGCCTATTAACTTTCCCATAATGCTCTTTATAGAATGAAAATCCATCCCGGGCCTCCCGAGTGGTGCAGTGGTTGAGTGCTGGGTTGCGAAGCTGCCCGCGGCCTCTGCGGCGCCAGTTTGATCCCCGGCTCCCCGGCCACCGGAGGAGGGTCCCACATGGCGCGCAGACCTCTCCTGCCGCCCGCTGCTCCCCTCAGCAGTGTACTTCGGTCCTTCTGCCTGCTCTGCTCCCCACTCTGGCTCTGGTGAATTCTCTCACCCTCCCGTGCTTCTGACTGTACCCAGTGCCTGTATAAACAAAACAAACAAATAAATAAATAAAATAAAATAAAACATGCCTCTATAAAAAAAAAAAAAAAGAAAATCCATCCCTATGTAGTCATTTAATAAATCACTTTTCCCTATAATTTGAGCTTTTGAAACCTTAAGAATTTCTTTCATGTTCCTAGAACATAATATATTTTCCTTCACTTTCTTTACTAACTGTAGAGTTTTATCTTTCACATTTAGCTTGTAGCTCCATCTAGGGTCCACCTTTGTATGTAGTGTTTGGCTGAAATCCATTTTTATGTTTTCCATTGACCGAGTCAGTTTTCTCAACACTACCTACTAAATAATCCATCCTTTCCTCTTAGACTTTGTGCTACCACCTTTGTCACGCTAACTTCCCCTGGGCAGCAGGCCAACCATGGAGAAAGCTCTATACCGGCTCTGCATCTATTCCAGTCCCTGCCCAAGCCTATGCATGTCTCTCACTTCCACAGCTGTACAACAACCAATCTGGGGGACTTAGGGGAGCTGAATGACCCCCAGAGAAGGGCTCTGGTGCCAGCCTGCAAGGCTGGAGCTGATCCTGGCCCCAGTGAGGTTCAGAGAGACCATAGAGCTAAGCTGGGACTCTGGGGTTGGGCCTCCACAGCCAGAAGGGCCCGGATCTTGCCTGGTTTAGATCTCTGGCACTTGTCCCTGAGGAAGGATGCTCAGGCCTGGTGAGACAGAAACAGCTCTTCTTTCACTGGAGGCCAGCCCACAGGAGAATTCCTTGAGTTTGTAGGGTTCTTCCGTTTTGAAAGACCAGAATGGTATCCAGGGGGGCATCTCTCAGGGTATAAGGCAGTCATGCTGGGGTGTTCTAAGATGAGTTCAAGAAAAGGAGTAGGAAAGAAAAGAGCCCATTGGTTAGAGAAAAAAAGGGAGGAAGAGAACAGCCAAACATACCTGTATCTGACCAGCTAGAGCCGGGGTCAGGTAGTGATGAAATCCTTCCTTTCAGGTAGGGTCGTTAGCTGGGAATCTCAGAAACTCTCTGGTGGGTTTCAGCAGAAACAAGGTCCATTAAAGGAATCATTGGAAGGGTTAAGAGTGAGGGCAGAGTCTAGAGCCAGTATGTAAGGCCTCTGCCTGCTGCAAGGGAGGCTGCTGAGAGTGAACTTGGCTTTTTTAGCTCCTTATAGAGGGCTGAGCTCTCCCCTACTGCCCAGCACGTAGTGACCTATGAGATAGAGGAAGTGGATTCAGATGCTGAGCAGCCCATCAGAAAAACTCAGGTCCACTCAGGTCCTCCTCACCTGCACCCATTCATGTCCCCTGAACTTGTGGGCCTGAGCTGTGTCTGGGAAATAAGAACTTTAACTGCTAATAGCCCAGGATCGAAAGATCGCTCACACCCTAGGTGTCCCTGACAAGAGCCATTGTGCGAAGGAACAATATGGCCCCAAAGAGAATATTTGCTAAAAGAAGCATCTCCTACCACAAGCCTGTTCATCTCAAATCCTAAGGGTCCAAGTGACTTAGTGATTTCAGAATAACTGAGAAGCTGGTCCTCAACCTGACCCCACCCCAGCCCAACACTTAGGCAGTCTTGCTGCAGGGTCTAATGTGGTGTTCTCACAGAATGGTAGAACCCTACAGAGCTCAAAGAATTCTCCTGTGGGCTGGCCTCTCCAGTGAAAAAAGAGCTGTTTCCTTCCCACCTGATGTAAGCATCCTCCCTCAGGGAGAAGTGCCAGAGATCTAAACCAGGCAAGATCCAGGCCCTCCTGACTGGGGAGGCCCAGAGTCCCAGCTTAGCATGGAACCCCACCCACAATGGCAGTGGTAGTTCCACAGGTCAAAGCAGGGCAGGAAGACTACGACCCAGCTGGCTGCAGCTTCCTGGGGGTTGCTGAGGATGGAAGCTGCAGAATGAGTGCCCAGCTATCTTCTATCTTCCCAGCTGTCTGCCCCTGCCCAGCAGCATGCTGACAGAGCGGCATCCAGAGCTGGCTCTGGGTCGATTAGATCCCAGAGACTCCTTCAGAGCTGAAGAGAAACTCTGCAAGCCCCTAAGACCCTCTGTGACACTGCAAATGTTTGGGGCAAAGAGCCTTTAAAATGTGGATGCTCGTGTTAATCAGACAAGACTTGTAGGTCCAGGCTGGGGAAGCCTGACGTGCCAGTACCACGATCACAGTGAGAACACAATCATCACAGCAGATGATTCTGCTGTGATTAAGCATTAGCTTAATGGCTAGGAAGCATAGAGGCATTGGAGAAGGCACAGGGCACGGAGTGCTATTACCTAGAGGCCTCCTCCTGCCCCCTGTGAGCACTTGCAAAATGAGCCCACCTGCCCACCCAGGGTTGGGGCTCCATCATGTGTCTGGGGTGTGGAAGGGGCAGGTGGTCCATGCACAGAGTCCTGGGCCGTCCTCCTCAGGGCTGGGGCCCCTGCTCTGCTGGGGCTATGTCCTACCAACGGAAGTGGTGGCAGCAGGAACATCTGGAAGAGGTGGGGAAAGCAGCTGCCACCTTAATATTACCCTTCCTAAGTCCTTCTGTCCCTCGAGGACAAAGCAGATGGTAACAGTACACTGGGAAGGACCCAAGGGACTGATCCAACGCTACATGCCTGGGCAGCAGGCCCCTGGGTTTGGCACTCTTCCTGCTGAGCATGTGGTAGACATAATGAACCACATGGAACTGGGGTGGGCAGCCAAGCCTTGGTTCTGAGGTAGGCGTTCAGGGCCTGCTGTCCAGCTACCCAGCCGCTGCAGCTGTGTGGGATGATCACCTCCACCCACTGGATACCCCAGGCTTATGCCCCTGCCTTAGTGGCTGTGTGCTGGCACTGCCTCCACTCCTGGCACCATCACCACTCCTCCTGTGGAAGGGCAGGCGCCAGGTCCCACTGTGCCCAGCGGCCCCAGCACTGGAGCTGGAAAAGCTCAGGGTGGGGGGTCGTACTACTGGATGGGGCCATCCAGGTTCAGAGTTGTCTGTCCTTTGTGAATGACCACAGATGGGCAGACAGAATCATCCTGAGAGCCACCATGTGGTGAGCCTCATTCTTCTTTTCCAGGGTCTGTCTTGCTCTTGGGGTGGCTTCAGGATCTGTCTGTCATCTGTCTGTCTCACTGTGCGGACATGGTTTTCTAGCCTCTGTGGAAAATCAGAAGCAAAGATGAAGCCTTTCGCCTGACAGATCTGGAGGCTTCAGAGGCGGAACTGACGGGGTGGAGTGGAGGCATGAGAGCAGCGCATGGGGAGTGGGCCCTCGAACGCCACTTTCCTGTTTTCACAGGCACACTTAGGACCAGGGTATTTAGGGAGAAGCATGTGTGAAGGGCTGTCTCCGTGAGGACTCATCACAGACGACATGCTCGTGTGCCTGCATTTCTCTGTCCTTTCTGAAAACACTGTTAACAAGTCAAAACCCAAAACTGACTTCCGGCAATCCTGCTCTGGCAAGATGCAGCTCTCCTGCCCACCTGTGCCAAGCAGGCACCCCTCTTTTCCTTTCTCCTTTTCCTAATAAACCCGTCCTTTAAAAATGTTAACACACACACACACACACACACACAAAACCCTAACCTCTGGATACAGATGCTGCATGGGTGGAGTCTCTGTGCTGATCTGAAGAAAAAGTGGAAAGGAGAGAGTGGAGCAACATAGCTGGGCATGAGGGATCTCACGGTTCTTCTGTGCTCATTTTAAACGTGTATTTTTTGTTGGGGGATAACAAATACAGAAAAGTACCCAAGTGTGCAAGTACAGTAAATTTTCCCCAAATCACCTGTGGAACCAGCATCCAGTCAAGAAAAAGAACTCCACCGGAATCCCAAAAGCCCCTCAAGACTCCTCCCAGTCACCCCCCACATCCTGACTTCTGATGTGTGAGGTTAGTTTTGCCAGTCTGCGGACTTTATAGAAGTAGAAAAATACAATCATACTGGACTTTAAAGAAACGTCTCACACCCAACATTGAGAGTTTTGATTTGGGATGATCACATTCCTAATCATCATCCTCATATATAATAAAGCCTGCTGCACAAATAATTATCTTTTGTAAGTGTTTTTTGTTTTATTTCCTAAAGGGCAGAGGCAGGAAATCAATGAAAAGGGGCTGGATCCTAACCTCTGGGTCAGTGCAAAAGAAGAGCAAAGGGTGTTGCCCCAGAACCTGTTTGCAAGTGAGAACCCCGCATGGGCAGATTCAGACACTCAGTGGGGTTGGAATGTTCAGGAACCTTGACCAGCACGCTGGACTTCCCCCAGAGTGTGGGGGAAGCTTAGTCAACTTTGAATACACTGAGTCCTTATTTAACTTCCAACTGGTTCTTGGAAACTTTGGTTACAATCAAGATGATGTGTGACAAAACCAGTTTTACCACAGGCTAATCAATATAAATAAAAGTCAAGTTTATACAGCTTCTTTCTGGTCGCAGAAACATCACCAAACTTCTAAATAAAGACCCCAAACACTTCTAATACTAAACAGTAATTTGTGTTCATTCATTCATTTTCCAACCAGCTGTTCCATTCAGGGTGGTGGGTGACGGAGCCAGCTCAGGGTGCTAGGTGGGCATGCACCTGGAAAGGTCACCCTTCCATCAGAAGGCAGGGTGCCTCCACACCCACTCACACTGGGACAATCTAGACAAGCCAATAACCTAACATTCATATCTTTGGGGTGGGGGCAGGAACTTGAGTACAAAACCCACACAGAAACAGGGGGGAAATGCACAGACTCTATGCAGACAGTGGCCCTGGCCAGGAATTAATTACTATTTCTACCTTTTCTTTTTCTCATCAAGCTTGTAAAACAAGCTTGAAACAACGTTATCAAGGACCTGCCCCAAATTTCAAAAGATGGGATGACCTCCATCAACATCTGAGTTACAAACTGGATATGCCTGACATTTCATTAGAGAAGATACAAAGAACTTGTCATCCACATGGGCATCCCTATTTGACATTATCGGCTGGTTATTTCCGTGTTAATTGCATGAGTCAGATTATGAGGCTGAATCAAACCCAGCACGTTAAGCCTGAGAGATATCAGAAGGCACCAAAGTAAAAACCTCTGCTGGTAAGACGTGGCATTCTGTCACCAACATGGAATGAGTGCTGTGAGGAATTAGTGCTGTGAGCAGATGTGCTGCAGGGGCCTGGGGAGGGTTTCCTGGACCAGTAGTATTCAGGGAACATACCAAATCCTAAAGGAAAGGTGAAGCGTGAAACCTCTTTGCCAATAATTAGCAGTGATAGTTGGTGATAGTTGAACCGGGAAGAGCCGCCAGCTGAGCCTTCCAGGGGAGTAGGGTGTCAACTCCAGAGACCAGTCAGGACCTTCCTTTCTCACAGTAACCCTTGGGAGTCAGAGGACTCCCAACCTGAGAATTACAATCACCAGGGGAGAGTTTATTTTTTATATGGTGGCAAAATATACATAACATAGCATTTATCTATTTGTAACATTTACCAACATTTTAACTATTTTTAGACATATGGTTCAGTGGCTCTAAGTACTTTCACACCGTTGTGTAATCACCAGCATCTCTCTCCAGAACTCTTCCCAAATGGAGACTCTGTACTCATTAATCACTAACTCCTCTCCTCACCCTCCCCTAAGCTCACACAACTACCATTCTATTTTTTGTCTCTGAATTTGACTCTGTCGATGCCACATATAAGTGGGACGAAAAAATATTTGTTTTTTTGTGTGCTCAGGGGAGATTTTTTTCCCCCTCAGCCTCTTTTTAAAAATTTTTTAGTGAAATAACATTGGTTATAACATTCTGTAGGTTTCAGATACACAGCATTAGGTCAACATCTGTATATGCCACATATGATCCCCAAAAATCCAGTTTCTGACCTTCACCCTAGAATCGACCCTTTTACCCTATTTACCTATCTCCCTGGCCACTTCCCTTCTGGTGATCAGTATTTTGTTCTTATAATCCAAGAATTTGTTTTTTAGTTTGGCTCCCTTTGCAGGGGAGATTTTAAAAATATGAATGGGGCCTCCCTGGTGGCGCAGGCGGTTGAGCACAACACTGTGAAGCTGTCCGCAGCCTCTGCAGCATGGGTTCGATCCCCGCCGGCCGGTGAGAATCCCAATGGTGCGGCAGACTTCTCCTGTCTCTCCTGCTGCTCCCCTCAGTCAGTCTGCATTTCAGTCAGTCTGCCTGTTCTGTTCCCCACTGTCTCTGGTGAATCCTCTCACCCTCCGACACATCTGGCCTGTATCCCGGTTCTTGTATGAATGAATAAATAAATCTTTAAAAAAAATAAAAATATGAATGCTTAGACCCAATCCCTGACCAATTAAATCTGAAAATCAGAATTTCCAGAGGCAATTGGGATCTGGAGGGTGGGGGCAAACATTGAAAAAGCTCCTCATTGATTCTAAAGGGCAGGCAGTCTTGAAAACACTGGGTTGAAATCAGATTGACATTCAGGACACCCCCTTCTTCTCCCCCTGTCTCCCCACTGTGGCAGCTTCTGCCCCTGCGGCAGCCTCTGCTGCTGAACGTCAGTGAGCATGCTGAACAAAGGGTAGCAGTTACTCAGACACAGAAAGTCAGAGTACATAAGACCCCCTTCCCCTGTGCGATGGACTGGACAGCCAATGACGGGTTAGATCGGGGGCAGACTACAGAAGGCACTGCCTGCACAAGTGTCTGCGACTCCTGACAACCTAAGACAGGCGCAGTCCCCGAGGGGATTCATAAAAACCCCTTCTTTGGCCTTATAAGAAGATGGCTGCTATAAAGCAATGCCATTGTATTCCAGCTAACACTGCCCAGTTTGCTGAGACCACACCGCTAATCTTTAATTTACAATTCAATAGCTTTGTGCTTCACTGCCCAGTTGCTACCTTAAACTGGTTTGACTACTTACAGAAAATGCTAAAGAATCTAAATGTGAAAAATAGCTGTTGTGATTTTATAATAGTAAATTTAATCAACAGAAATAGTTATAAGTAATAGTAAAGAAATATCCATATTATAGTATATAAATAATACACAATGTAGATGGAATATTAATAGTTGAATCAATGTTTAAACTAAGGTTAATAGCAAAGACCTGAGGGTCAAAAATGGTTTAGGATGAAGGAGACCTCTTACTGTGGTCTCGGTATGAACTTGATTTATTGATGATTGTACATAATTGGAATCTAAAAATGGTGCATATTGTTTTTTGTTATGTTTCACTGCATGTAATAATCTGATGTATGATTAACCGTATACTGTGAAAAATAATCTTATATAATGGCACAAAATATGTATAAAAAGAGGTTGATTCCAGCAAATTACACTCAGATTTTCACTCCCTTAGAGTGTGTCTGTGTGTCGTTTCTTTTCGTCCCTCGCCCTAATTCCTTCGACCACCTCATGCTTGTTCTCACTCATTCCCTGAGTGCCTCGATTTACCCGTCGCCGCTGGGCTAGTCCGCAGCACCCCACCAAGCACATCTCAGTGCCTGCTGGCTGGTGCCTGACATTCCTTTACAGTGGCCAAAGCTTGGGACTTTCCTTCTACACCTGGAGATAAGGGATTCCAAATGGCTGAGCTATCACAGTGACTGAAACTCACCTGTTAAACATTACTCTATCAACAAGTGTAGTGATTATTATCACACTGTCTTTTTTTGAAAGCCAGAATGGCTCAGAGTAGCAGATGGGGACTAGCCTTGGGCTTGGGAGATGAGGAAAGAGACACATCAGGGTTCAGGGTCACTTGGGGGGAGTGATAAAGGGTACATGGCTAGCCTAGTTACCCCATGAAAATAGGAGTTAGAGTAGAGGAATTTAGGACCAAGGCATCTGTGCATTCACCTAGTATATGGGAATGTGGCCACTCAGACATATGGTTCCCATCAACCCCATTTTTGCATGATATTTGAATCCCTGCTCCCCTTTTTATTTAACTGCACTGACTTCATTACAAAGGAACTGCACTCACATGGGTTGTAGTTTGAGGCATGACTAGTGCCTTGTTCAAGGAATTGCTCCTTGTTTCTGCAGAACTGAAAATACCTATGAAAGAGAGGAGGGAGGACAGGAGGAGAAAGAGCCACACCAAACTCATGATATTGGTTCACACTGTGGAGTGAGGGAGGTATGGAATGGGGATTGGAAGGATTTGAATATTTATTTAAACCCTGGAAGCAAGCATGACAAAGTGTTAACACTTGTTCATTCTGGGTTTGCATTTGTTTTGCTGTATTACGCTTTTTACTTATCTTCGTACTTTTCAGTATTTTTAATAGTTGTCAATATTACCTTCACATCTTTATAAATAATCATTTGCAGAAATATACATGTATAAAGTATTTTGATAACTGAGAGCTCTTACAGCTTTTTATATTAATTTTATGATTAAATTAATAGTGCTATAGAACATTTGAAAAATACAAAAAACGGGATGCAAATTAACATTTCCTGTAACACTACCATGCAGAAACTGCCACATTTTGATTTGTCTCCAAGCTCCTTCCCATGTATTCAAAAATTGCATCATTGGAGTTTCCATATGTCCTAGCAATTCCACTCCTAGGTATTTACCCAAAGGACACAGAAACATTAATTCAAAAGGGTACCTGCACCCCTGTGTTCATAGCAGCACTATTTACAATAGCTAAGCTACGGAAACAACCCAAATGCCCCAAATAGATGACTGGATCAAGAAGATGTGGTATATATACACAACGGAATATTACTCAGCAATCAAAAAAGATAAACTTACGCAATTTGCAGCAACATGGATGGAGCTGGAAGGGATCATGCTCAGCGAAACAGGACAGAAAGAAAAATACCAGATGGTCTCACTCATAGCAGGAATTTAGAAAACCTAAATAAGGGACCAGGAAAAAGACTAATTATAATAAAGTAAAAATCAAAATCAACAAGCAACAAGCAACTATAAACCAGAGACACACTACAGGGGACGAGAGGAAGAGGAAATAGGATCAAAACAAGGGGGGTGGGAATTGTATGGGGACTATAACCAAAATGAAAATGCATATATTGTGCAAAAATGAAAAATGATGTAAAAATATATAAAATTAAAAAATAAAAAATAAACAAAAATTGCATCATTAATTTCAAGTTTTTAGATAGCTTCTGATTATAAAAATAATAGCTGCTCATTGTAAAATGCATGAAAAGGTAAGGAAAGACAAATTTCTCACGGCCTTATATAGTGCAGGCACGCAGCAGGGCGGGGGTAGGGGGGTGCTGCTGGGAGGCCTGCCAGACCCCGTGGGATTTTTACCCTCTCTGGCCTCTCTCTGGCATTCTCTGTGGTCTCTTCCTCTCCGTACCCATTCTCTGCCACTCTCCGCCTCACTCCACTGCAGGGTCCTCTGTGATGCTGCCCTTATATGCTCAGTCCCTCAGCTCAGGTGTGCCCACTTACGCACGCCCACATCATTCCTCAGGTGTCCACCATCACGCATGCGCACCCCAAGCCCACCCTCCCAAGAGCCTTCTGCATTCAAGTCTGCATGTGATAGCCACAGAGGCCAAGGGCTCAAAAGCTAAGCAATCTTCATTTACCCTATACCTTTCTACCTGGAGTGCCCCATCAAGATTTTTGATGGCCAAAATCAAAATCTGACTCTGGTTAGGAAGAGAAGGAAGTTACTAGAAAGCCTGGAAGTGTATACTTCATCAAGGTGAAGCTAAAATTACCAGGGTCATTGTTTCCACTCATCTCCTCCGGTCTTTACATCATTGAGTAACCCCAGCATTCAGTCAGATATTGCCTGGCTGGATGCTCATACCAATTTGATCTTGGTTTAAATGTCACTTCCTTAAAGGTCTTCTTTCATGACTCAATTCCAAGGAGTCACTATTGCAATAGCTTTAATTTGGGGAGCAGGGGCTTATCATGCATCATTCCATACAATTATTCCTGTTTTCTCATTTATTGTCTCTTATCTCTCTTCTTCCTTGTCGTCGCCCCAGAATCTAGAATAGTGTCTGGCATTGGATTTGTTGTTGAATAAATAAAAGAATCAAAGTGCCTGGGGCCTCCCTGGTAGCGCAAGAGGTTAAGCACACCACTGTGAAACTACCCGCAGCCGCTGCAGCACGAGTTCAAGGCTGGCCAGGGAGCAAACTACATGGCCCAGCAGACCTCTCCTGTCTCACCTGCTGCTCCCCTCAGCAGTGTATTTCAGTCTGCCTGTTCTGTTCCCCACTCTGTCTCTGGTGAACCCTCTCACCCACCTGCACCTCTTGCCTGTACCCCAGTTCTTGTATGCATAAATAAATAAATCTTAAAAAAAAAATCAGAATCAAAGATCCTGCCTTTGGTGATCCTGCTTACATAGGACTGTGGACATATCTTCCTTTAACTACCACACAGCTAAGAAAGACACCACCTGTACTCCCTCCTCTCCACCTCCTTATGTGGCAATTCCATGTCCCTGTGTTCATGAGAACCATTCACCACAGCCAACACCATATTGCTCTTTCTTTTTTTTTTCTTTCCGCCTGTTTGCCTCATACTGCGAGGAGCCTGAAATATCTGTGCAACTACCTCTGCTTCCAGTTCAATGAAATCACCAATGTGTCCCTTTGTGGGCATATTCTCCCCTTTGGTGTGAAACTCCAAACCCTCAGGATACAGCTTGTTAAGATGAGGGGGTTGGGGGTGGGCTGGGGAATTTTATACAGCTGTTCACAATTGTAGTCTTAAGCTTTCGTTGTTGTTATTTTGCCTTATTTATCACCCCATACCATTTTTCACGTTTGGCGTGAGGAGTAGGGGAACTATGTCATCCTGGGGTGGGGGGTGGGAACTTGTATTGCTAAGACTACAGATGAGCTCCACCCCAACAATCCTGACCTCACATTTCTTGAACCCCATGAGTGTACGTGGAGTGGGAGGGAAGAGAGCAGGATGACGAAAACAAAATTCAACTGGAAAAAGCATGTTTTGAAATCACCCTTCCAGAAAAAAAACTCAGTCACTTTCTTGATGAGCAAATTGGAGGATTGTAGGAACTGAGGCAAGAAGCCACTAAGCCCAGTAGGCAATTTAGTATTACTGAATCTATGAAACCATGTTCAAAACCCCTTATTGGAATTACTCTTGGTTTTTCAATTTTATTTGTTTAGCTTTTAGGCCTTGAGAATGCCTGGTGTTAATGAAATATTATTGGGGTTGTAATGGCAGGAGGCCACGGAGCAGGATCTCTAAGATCCTAGTAGACAGGAGTAAAGGCAGGACAGGACACAGTGCAGGTTTTCTGATCCATGCAGACCGGGTAAAGGAGGAGTCAGAGTCCTTAGTGGGTTTTTGCAGGTCTTTTATTGGGGTTCACCAGGCATATGGCAGGGGTGCTGGGGGGCCGGGAGGCTGGCAGTCCTCCCAGCCCCCAGCAAATCCTCACTCTATCTGGGTTCTCTGGCGTTCTCTGCTTCTCTCTTGGCTTCTCTTTTGGCTTCTACTGGCGTCCCCGTGACGCCGCCCTTAAAAGCACAGTCTTAGCCCAGCTGAATCCCATCTACCTATGCCCACACCCTATTCCAGGTGCCCACCATCAGGCATGCATTCAGGACAAGGATCCATCATCTATCCTGATGGCGGGAGGGCAGAAAAGCCTGACATTTTCTTTACCCTACAACAGGGTAAAGGAGAGAGTCCTAGAGTCCTCAGTAGCTTTTGCAGACTTTTATTGAGTTTATCAGGTATATAGCAGGCAGGGGTGCTGGTGGAACGGGAGGCTGGCAGGCCTCCCAGCCCCCAGCAAGTTTTCACTCTGGGCTCTCCAGCGTTATCTTCTGGCCTTGTTCTCTGCTCCTCTCATGGTTCTGTTCCGCTCTCTTGCTTGTTCTCCTTCTGGTTCTGCTGGCGTCCCCATAACGACACCCTCATAAGCTCAGTCCCTCAGCCCAGGTGTACCCACTTACGCATGTCCACACCCCACTCCAGGTGCCTGCCATCAGGCATGCATTCAAGACCGCAGGGATCCATCATCAATCCTAATGGCGGGAGGGCAGAAAAGCCTGATACTTTTTTACCTTACCCTGCAGGGGTGTTAGGAATGCTCTCTGCAGGACTTGGGTCAGGATTATTAATGGACAAAAATTTGCACTATTGAATAATAGTACTTGCTGCTTGAGTTTTTGGATTAAACAAAAAAGAATGACTTCTGGAATATTGCTGCAATTATTTTTAGTATACTTTTGTTTTTATTTTAAATTGCATCATTTTTTACTGATGTAATGCTGGATTACAACACTGTATATGATTTAGGAATACAGGTTTAACTTTTCTTCAGATGTATATTTTCAATGTTATTCAAGCATTAGACACATGGCTTTAGCTTCATCAGATAAGTATATTATGATATTGATAGATGTGGAATTCCAACAAGGTTGTTATTTAAATACATTGTGTTCTTGAAAGTTTCATCATTCTTTTGAATATCCCTTCTGCATGAGTCATTATTTATTTACAATGAAAGGTTAAAGAGAAGTTTTAAGATTCAGGATTATGCTATCATTTTCATAATAGATTATGCAATATATAATGCAAATCCATAGTGTTTACTAATACAAATGACCCTTTAAATTAAATTTAAATTTAAATTAAATTTATAGTTACCCTGAAAAAAAATTCTAGAGAAACTGGCTATCAGAAAAACCAGGCAGTGCACTTATTTCAAAGATCTTAAAATAACTGTCTTAAAGATGCTTAAAGAACTAAAGGAAGATGTGTCAAAGTCAAGAAAAAATATACATGAACAAAATGGAAATATCAGTTGATAGAAAATGTACAAGGAAGCCAAAGAGGATCTAGGAAGATGGTAGAGTAGAACACACCAGGAATCTATCTCCCCGTTGACACAATTGTATTGGCAGATTCTTTATGATATAACTGGGAACTCTGAGTCCATTGAAGAATTGCAGCTTCCAGAGAAAGACCTGGATGGTAGATTATTAATTTCAGTCAATTAAAGCTCTTAGCTCAGCTGTGACTACCCACCCACCCCCCAGCTCCCAACCCACGGCAGGAAGCCATACACACATTCCAGGATCACCTTGTATACAGGTGGCAGGAACAGTAAGTACCCTGTTTTCCAAGAATTATAGATCTGGTCTCTTGTAGGGTAAAGAAAATGTCAGGCTTTTCTGCCCTTCCGCCATCAGGATAGATGATGGATCCTTGTCCTGAATGCATGCCTGATGGCGGGCACCTGGAATAGGGTGTGGGCATAGGTAGATGGGATTCAGCTGAGTTAAGACTGTGCTTTTAAGGGCGGCGTCACGGGGGGACGCCAGCAGCCCCAGCCAGCAGCAGCAGAACCTGAAGGAGAAGCCGAAGCAGAAGCAGAGAACGCCAGAGAGCCCAGATAGAGTGAAGACTTGCTGGGGGCTGGGAGGCCTGCCAGCCTCCCAGCCCCCCAGCCAGCACCCCTGCCTGCCATATGCCTGGTGAACCCCAAAATAAAAAACCTGCAAAACTACTGAGGACTCTGACTGCTCCTTTACCCGGTCTGCATGGGATCAGAAAACCTGCACTGTGTCCAGTTCCTGCCCCTTACATCTCTGATCACTGATTATTACTTCTGATTGCAGAGGTAGAGACATAGATGTGGGCAGTCACTATCCTCCATTGTTGCAAACCCCTCCCTTTTAGTTTTAGCAAATTCCAGGTGATTTTAAAGGCCAGAATCTTCCCCCCTCCTTCGGTTTTTTTTCATTATCATCTTTAAAGAGCCAGACATTTAAGAACTCAAGAGTAACTGCATATGCAGGGAAACTCAGAAAGCCACTGCACATGCCCATGGAAAGGAGAGCTCCAGCAAGAGCCCTTCAGTGTGATCTCCAGCGCAGAGATCACCTACAACAGACAGAATTTTTTTAAAAACAGAAAACTTTGAATAAGAGGGAATCTTTATATTTACAGAGTTACCACATTACTAGATTCAAATGTCTAGGGGTTTTTTTTTTTTTGGGGGGTTACTTCTTTTTTTAATAATATATTTTATTTTATATAATTCTTACATCATTTTTCATTTTTGCACAATGTATGTGTTTTCATTTTGGTATATTCCCCATACAGTTCCATTCCCCTTAATTTGACCCTAATCCCTCCTCTCTTCTCCCCGTAACCCATCCCCTGTAGTGTGACTTGCTTGTTCTCCTTCTGGTTCTGCTGGCGTCCCCATGACACCACCCTCATAAACTCAGTCCCTCAGCCCAGGTGTACCCACTTACGCATGCCCACACCCCACGTAGTGTACCTCTGTAGTGTGTCTCTGGTTTATAGTTGCTTGTTGATTTTGATTTTTTCTTTATTATAATTAGTCTTTTTTCTGGTCCATTATTTAGGTTTTCTAAATTCCTGCTATGAGTGAAACCATCCAGTATTTTTCTTTTTCTTTCTGGTTTATTTAGCTGAGTATGATCCCTTCCAGCTCCATCCATGTTGCTGCAAATTGCATGAATTTATCTTTGTTGATTGCTGAGTAATATTCCGTTGTGTATATGTACCACATCTTCTTGATCCAGTCATCTATTTTGGGGCATTTGGGTTGTTTCTATAGCTTAGCTATTGTAAACAGTGCTGCTATGAACATAGGGGTGCAGGTGCCCTTTGGAATGAATGTTTCTGTGTCCTTTGGGTAAATACCTAGGAGTGGAATTGCTGGATCATATGGAAGCTCTATCTTTAGTAGGTTGAGGAATCTCCACACAGCCTTCCATAGTGGTTGAACCATTTTGCACTCCCGCCAGCAGTGCAGGAGAGTTCCTTCTTCTCCAAGCCTCACCAACATTTGCTGTTGCTAGTTGTTTTAATATGTGCCGTTCTCACCGGTGTAAGATGGTATCTCATGGTAGTTTCGATTTGCATTTGCCTGATTACAAGTGATATTGAACACTTTTTCATGTGCCTGTTGCCCATTTGCTTTTCCTCTTTGGAGAAGTTTCTTTTTCGCTCTTCTGCCCATTTTTTGAGTGGATTATTTTCTTTGTTTTTGTTGAGTCTCCTCAGCTCTTTGTAGATTTTTGTGATCAATCCTTTATCATTAGTGTTGTATGCAAAAATTTTCTCCCAGGGCCTCCCCTGGTGGCGCAGCGGTTGAGCTCTGGGCTGCAAAGCTGCCCGCAGCCTCTGCAGTGCCAGCGAGGGTCCCACATGGTGCGACAGACCTCTTCTGCCACACCCACTGCTCCCCTCAGCAGTGTATTTCATCGTCTGCCTGTTCTGCTCCCCACTCTAGCTCTGGTGAATTCTCTCACCCTCCTGCACTTCTGACTGTGCCCAGTGCTTGTATAAATAAATAAATAAATAAAATCTTTAAAAAAAATTTTTTTCTCCCAGTCGGAGGGGGTTTCCTCTTTGTTTTGGTTATTGTCTCTTTTGCTGTGCAGAAGCTCTTTAATTTGATGTAGTCCCAGCTGTTTATCATTGCCTTCATTATCACTGCTTTGGGGGATGTGTCTGTAAAGATGTTTTTGAGGTGCATGTCATGTTGTGTTTTGCCTATATTTCCTTCTATATATTTTATGGTTTCAAGTCTTATGTCTAGTTCTTTAATCCATTTTTGAGTTGGATTTTGTGCATGGTGTTAGGTAGTAGTCAAGCTTCATTCTTTTGCATGTAGCAACCCAGTTTTCCCAGCACCATTTATTGAATAAACTTTCTTTGCTCAGTTGCATATTCTTTGCTCCTTTGTCAAAGATTAGTTGACTGTAAATCTGTGGGTTTATTTCTGGATTTTCTATTCGGTTCTGGACTAATAAGGAGATCAAAGAAGAAATTAAAAAATACTTTGAGTTGAATGACAAGGAGGACACCAATTTCCTAAATGTATGGAATGAAGCAAAAGCAGTAATAAGAGGAAAATATATAGCAATAGAGGCTCACATCAAGAAACAAGAAAGAACTCAAAGAAACATCTTCATCTCACAGGTCAAAGAACTAGAAAAAAAAAACCTAAAACCAGTAGAAGAAAAGAAATAATAAAAATCAAAGCAGAAATAAATGAAATCAAAACTAAAAAAAAAATCCAAAAGATCAATGAAACCAAAAGTTGGTTCTTTGAAAAAATAAATAAAATAGACAAACCCCTAGCCAGGCTCACAAAGGAAAAATGGGGGAAAGCACAAATAAGTAGGATCACAAATGAAAGAGGAGAAATCACATCAAACACAGCAGAAATCAAAAGAATAATCAGAAGCTACTATGAACAGTTATATGCAAACAAGCTCAACAGTCGAGAAGAGATGGACAAATTCCTACAACTCTACAATAACCCAAAGCTAGATAAAGAAGAAATAGAACACCTAAACAATTACAAGCAGTGAAATTGAAATGGTAATCAAAAACCTCCCCAAAAACAAAAGCCCAGGACCAGATGGATTTACAAATGAATTCTACCAAACATTCAGAGACGAATTAGTGCCTATGCTTCACAAACTCTTCCAAAAAATTGAGAAGGAAGGGACAATACCAAACACATTCTATGAAGCCAACACTACACTAATACCAAAACCAAACAAGGACAACACACAAAAAAGAAGACTACAGGCCAATCTCTCTAATGAACACTGATGCAAAAATCCTCAATTAAATTTTAGCTATCAGAATCCAACAATGTATCCATAAGATAATTCACCACGACCAAGTAGGATTTAATCTTTTTTTTAAAGATTTATTTATTTATGCACTCAAGAACTGGGGTACAAGTCAGAGATGTGGGGGGAGGGGTGAGAGGATTCACCAGAGACAGAGTGGGGAGCAGAACAGGTGGATTTACTGAAATACACTGCTGAGGGGAGCAGCAAGCGAGGAAAGGTCTGCTGAGCCATGTGGGTTGCTCCCTGGCCGGGGATCGAACTCGTGCAGCAGAGGCTGAGGATAGGTTCATAGGTTGTGTCTTAACCCCTTGCACCACCAGGGAGGCCCTCAAATGTCTACTTTTCAACAACAAAAAAATCACAAAGCATATAAAGAAATTGGAATGACTCACTCACAGAAAAAAATAAATCAACAAAAACTGTCCCTAAGAGGGACTAGATGGTAGATCACCAGAAAAGGATTTTTAAATAACTGCCCTAGTGGTGTCCAAAGAATTGAAGGAAAAACAAAATAGGCACTAATTTGTTTGTGAAGCATAGGCACTAATTTGTAGAAAGTCAAGAGAATGATCTATAAACAAATATCAATTAAGAGATAAAGAGAATGAAAGAAAAATTCTGGAACTGAAAAGTATAATTGAAAAAATCACTAGAGGGATTAAAACACAGATTTGATCACTAAAAGAATCAGTGAATTTGAAGATAGGACAAATTTTTGTCTTACACTTAAAGTGAGCAGAGCTTAATGGACATGTGCAAACTATCAAGCAGATAGTCCCAAGAGGAGAAGGGAGAGATAAAGAGGCAGAAGGAATAGTTAAAGAAATAATATCTGAAAACCTCCCAAAGTTGGTAAAAGACATGAACAAAAATATCGAAGAAGTTCTATAGAGACTTACATCAAGACACATTATAATCAACCTAATGAAAACCAAAAACAAAGAGTCCTGAAAGCAAGAGAGAAAGAAGTTGTCATGCCCAGGATCTTCGACAAGATTATCAGCATGTTTCTCATAAGAAACTTTAGAGATCAGAAGAAAATGGGCTGAGGGCCTCTCCTGAGGCGCAGTGGGTTGAGCACAGCGCTGTGAAGCTGTCCACAGCCTCTGCAGTGCCAGTTTGATTCCCAGCCAGCCAGGGAGATTCCCACATTGTGGGACAGACCTCTCCTGTCTCTCCCGCTGCTCCCCTCAGCAGTATACTTTGGTCTTTCTGCCTGTTCTGCTCCCTGCTCTGTCTCTGGTGAATTCTCTCACACTCCCGCACCTCTTTTTTAAGTTCTTGTTTAAATAAATAAATCTTTAAGGACCTCCCTGTGGCACAAGGGGTTGAGCAACGCACTATGAAGCAATCTGCAGCCTCTGCAGCACGAATTCGATCCCCACCAGGGAGCAACCCACATGGCTCAGCAGACCTCTCCTGACTCGCTGCTGCTCCCCTCAGCAGTGTATTTCAGTCAGTCTGCCTGTTCTGTTCCCCACTCTGTCTCTGGTGAATCCTCTCAGCCTCCCACACATCTGGCCTGTACCCCAGTTCTTGTATGCATAAATAAATAAATCTTTAAATAAATAAATCTAAGAAAGAAAGAGAGAGAAAGAAAAAAGAAAGAAAGAAAGAAAGAAAGAAAGAAAGAAAGAAAGAAAGAAAGAAAGAAAGAAAGAAAGAAAGAAAGAAAGAAAGAAAGAGAAAGAAAGAAAATTGGCTGATACAGTCAAAGTGCTGAAAGAAAAAAGAACTATGAACCAAGAATCCAATATCTGGCAAAACTGTCCTTCAAAAGTAAGAGAAGGGGGCCTCCCAGGTGGCGCAGCGGTTGAGCACTGGGTTGCGAAGCTGCCCACAGCCTCTGCAGCACCCGGTTCTATCCCTGGCTGCTCCCCGGCCACCAGGGGAGGGTCCCACATGGCGCGCAGACCTCTCCTGCCGCCCGCTGCTCCCCTCAGCAGTGTACTTCGGTCCTTCTGCCTGCTCTGCTCCCCGCTCTGGCTCTGGTGAATTCTCTCACCCTCCCGCGCTTCTGACTGTACCCAGTGCATGTATAAACAAAACAAAAAACCAAATAAATAAATAAAAACATGCCTCTATAAAAAAAAAAAAAAACTTTAAAAAAAAAAAAAAAAAAAAAAGTAGAGGGGGGCGGAGCAACATGGCGGCGAGGAGACTGCTGCGAGTAAGATCTCCCATTAAAAAAAAGTTAATAGGCGAGGAAAAGCGGCAGGTCCCAGTGAGAACTGGGACACGGAAGATAAACGGGTGACGCCAGCGAACTGCCCGAAGAAGAAACTGGCCAATAAAAGAGGACTAGAAGGGAGGGAAGCGCAGAACCCTGCTCCCTCCCCCGCCCACAGAGGCGGCACTCTCCGACCGGCAGAGAGGAGGAAACAACAAACCAAAACGGCCCACAAGAACAACGAGCGCAGCAAGCGGGACTGTGAGTGGAAGGAACTATTGCAGCCACCACACCCCGTGAAGCGGGAGCTGAGGCGAACCTGCAGGATCCGCTCGCGGTGAGCGAACGGCTCGGGCGCCATTAGAGAAGAACAAAGACCCCGGGAGACGCGCACACAGCCCGGGCTGCCGGTAAGCTTGCGCGAGAGCGTGCGCTTGGCGCACTTGAAAAGCAAGTGCAGACCGGAATCGCGGCTGCCCAGGTCCCCGCCCTGCGGACTAGGCTTGCGGGGAGACCACCTAGGCTTGCGGGGAGACGCGCGGAGGCCTCACTGAGGTGAAGGTCCCTCCTTGAGTGAGCAGGAACCAGGCCCCAGGCACGGGCGGTGCAAAAGGCGCCATTCCCGCGCCAACTGAACTGGGCTACAGCCCGCGGCCCTGGAACTGAGGGCTTTGAACTGAGACCCGGGGCACGAAAATTTCGGGGCGTGGTTTCTCCACGACGGTGGGGCACACAAGGGCAGACACAGCACCCCAAAGCTGTTGAGGGTGTACCCTACCATTCCCTTGCTCTGTTCTTCTGTCCCACGGGGTGGGGGGAGGCGAAAAACAGCCCCCAAGGACAATAGGAGAGATCTCTGGCGCCACCTAGCGACCAGGGGAAAAAAAAAAGTCACTAACACCTATAAACAGGACATGGTTCTTAAGACTGCTTGAAAAGGGCAGAAGGTTTCTGGAGGACCCAGTGGCCCAGCCGGGAAGTTATTCCACGCCAGGCCCCTTCCGACCAGCAGTCTGAGCCCACAGAGGGAGCAGGCACCCACGTCGGGGCAGACCGGGTGCGCAGAAGTAGTGTGCCTGAAACCGAGGCGCAGGGACTGCATCCGCTTCGCCATTTTGAGAACAGGGACATTTCTTCAGTAAAAACTGCCTAAAACCAGCAGAAAGCTCCCAGAAGACAGAGATGGCTCCTGGAAGAGCAGAGGGGAGCGGAGAAAGTTCACCCAAGGATGTCAGTCAGTCCGAGCAACACAGTGTCCCACGCATACGACAAATTAGAAAACAGACAGTAGGGAGTAGAAGAACCACACGCAACCTAAAAACTTCTCAGGAAAGAAGCACACCACAAAAAGAAACCACTCCCCAGATTGCACGACAGCAACTTGGAAGAACTTCTGAGCCTTCAGAAAGAGAATTTAAAATTGCCCATGATTAAAAAGTGATAGATCAGAAGAAAGGAATTGAGTCACTAAAGAGGGAAGTAAGAGAAATGCAGGAGATCAAAGAATTATGGAGGAACTAAAGAACTCTGGGAAAAGCAATGAAGCAGAATAGATAAATGGAAGAACGAATAAGTAATCTTGAAGACACAGAAATAAAAAGAACCAAAACAGAAAAGGAAGAGAAGTACGAAGGAAAAAGAATGAGAAAGACTTCGGGAACTATCTGACTCCATGAGGAAAGGAAATATAAGAGTTATAGGAATTCCAGGGAGAGGAGAGAGATGTAGGAACAGAGAAATATTCATGAGATATAATTGAAAGAGACTTCCCAAATGAGAAGAAGAGAGCTGAAAATTGATATACAAGAAGCAAGAAGAACACCAAACTTCAACGACGAAAGGAAAAACACAGCAAGACACATAATGTAAAGCTCCCAAGAATCCAGGAACAAGGAAAAAATAATGAAGCTGACAAGAGGGAAGAAACAGATAACATTCAAAGGAAAACCAAT